>NC_052614.1:63172027-63209527 GCF_016545825.1 Eucalyptus grandis
CAGACCAAGTGCAGTTATATGGGCAGATTTACATCTGGAAGCACTGGTGAGTTTCATTTAATGGCAACAGATCAAGATTCCAACATATTGACAAGTTTTCTACAAAAGTTTATTCTACTTAGTCCACAATAGCATAAATCAGCTGCAGAATGATTTTACGATTCTTACTCATCTTTTCCTTTCCCAAAAGCCAAGTTTATATCAAGAAACCATGCTAGCCTAAGCTTACTTTGCATGTGCATTCGCATGAATGCATGCTACTTTACCTAAGTGAACATCCTCTGCCTAGAGCAATGCCTACTTTAGGCCAGGCATTTTGCCCCAAGTAACGAAATTTAACAATTTCAGGAGATGGAGGCTTAAAACTTACCCGGTCATTTGGAGCAGCTGCATGCCCATAGTGAAGAACAGCACTAAAACACATAGAAAAAAATTATTGTTACTTCACACTGGCAAGATTATGAGCAGTCTAATCACAGAAAAAAAGGAAATACACAACAACAACAGCAACAACAACAACAACAACAACCAAAAAAAAAAAAAAAAAAAACTAATCTGTTGCTCAAGTTATACTCTCTCTATTCCAGAGACGCAGACTATCAAAATATCAGTAGCATGCCATAGAGAGAATGAGTAAATCAGCAGTAATTCAAAAATTGAAATAACATCAGCAGGTCTTGGAAATATACTTCATTATCAAAGATGCCACTCACACTGTAGAACCCTCTGTATTCGAAGAGACAAAACTGTTCAACACAGGGAAATTACATGGGAAAGAAATTTTATCTATTGAAGAATCCTCCGAAAATCCAGTAACTAAAATAATGATCAATATAGGAATATAAGTCTACAATTGTCAGAAAAATTCAATTCCACAAATGCAGTGAGCAAACCAATCAACTCAAGTCAGCACTATTTACGTGCCAATAACTCATTCAATTATCTTTACTAATAAGAACACCCTATAATATCCACCCTTGGGTTTTGTTGTGCTTTTTTTGGAAGGAGGGGGGGCGGGGGTGTGGAACCGTTTTCTCTCTTATTTGTTGTCCCCTAGAAATGAGTTAAACTGGTTGGAAAGTCAAATTAGCCCCCCAGAAAATGGGAACCCAATTCCTTTCAGCATTTTTTTCCCAGTTTGCTTCCTGTAATATTCAAATTATTGTGAAAATTCCTTTAAGGAATTTGAGGTTCTTCAATTCACACACCAGATCTTTCACATGCACAAGCCAGAAGAACCAAACTAACTTTTTGTATCCTAAATCTCACCTGTTTCCACCAGTGGCACAAATACACGTGTATGAGCCGTGGCGGCACCCACCGTACATATATGTGTGATGAAGAAAGATGCTCTCTAGTTGGTACTCTTTCATGCCAACCCTAATCTTCCTCATTACCTGAACAAAAGAAGAACAGACGCAGCTAAGTCACAGAAAGAAAAACACATAATAGACTAAGGGTGCATTTGATAACATTTCCTATTCATGGGAACAATTTCTATTTAGAAATAATTCTTAACATTTCTATTTCCCACCGAGCCAAAGAACACATTTGATAACTATACCAAATTGCTTTTCTTGGAATAGAAAAAAAAAAAACAAGAATGCATTTGGTATAACTCTCAATTTATTATTTTTATTTTTTTGACGTAGAATTTTTTTTTTTATTTTTTAATAATTTTCTGAGATTTTTCTAATTTTTTTGAATTGTATTTTTCTTTCTCCTTCTTCTTCCTCCTCTAGCCGGTTGTCAGGCCTTAGTGTTGGCCGGCAACCGGCCAGAGACGCGCCAGCAACCTCATTGGCCCTTGGCAAGGCTCCCCCGAGGCCCAGCAACCAGCTAGACGAGGAGGAAGAAGAAGAAAATGAAAAAAGAAAAAAAAAATTTCCAAAACTTGTTTCAAAACTTGTTCCCAAGAATAAAGAAGTAAATTTTTGTTTCTGTTCCAAATCTATTCCTTAGCCACTAATCTATTTCGAGATATAAAAATCAACTAATGTTACCAAACAAATTTATGTTCTTTTTTTGTTCCAGAGAACAAAAGAACAGAAAAATAGAGAAATATAATGGTTACCAAATGGGGCCTAAATGAAGATGACTCAACGAGCTAAAGATAGGAGGAAATGCTCCATAAAACTCAAATAAAGAAGAAACAGATTATTGCATTTCCAACCTCGACGTTTGAGTTGATAGCATTTGTGATTAAAGTTGCTCCCAAAATTGTGAGAATGCTAGACAAGTCTTTTTTTTTTTTTTTGAAGGCAGATATCATCGTCTTGCGCCAAAAACCATGCAATATTTATGTTTCACAAATTCTTCATTATGCAGACATGCAAAGAAATATACAACAAAGTGACAATACCTCCTCTACTTATATTTGGCTAGATAAGCTGTTGGCACTGTTCATGAGATCTCTACAGGATGCATTTAGTACATTGCTATACA
Source organism: Eucalyptus grandis (assembly GCF_016545825.1). Taxonomy (NCBI): domain Eukaryota; kingdom Viridiplantae; phylum Streptophyta; class Magnoliopsida; order Myrtales; family Myrtaceae; genus Eucalyptus; species Eucalyptus grandis. The sequence continues at coordinate 63,174,473 of NC_052614.1, forward strand.
TTCAAAAAGAGATAGATATTCAGAAATAATCAATTTTGTAACAATGTCGACCAACTGAATTATCCCATCATCATTCTTCATAAATGAACGTTCCCAAGTGGTCTCAAGTGCATACATCTCTTTAGACATATACATGTTTTGTCTTGGCTGATAAATGTATACATGTAAAAGTCCACTAAATTGTCAGTAGTAATTTGATCATGCATAATGTTGGACCAAAATATACGAGAGAAGGTAAGTGACAGTAAAGCACAATCAAAACAAGCAAAAACAGAGTTTCTTAAGCATTGTTTTTTCCTCTCCTTAATCCACTGCAGTAGGTTGCCAATGTGTTATAATATGCCCATATGTTCATCTACTATAAATGAATAATTTCATATACTTATCCAAAAGATAAATCACTCTAGGATGATTGGAGGATTTCATGTAGAAAACATCAAATTGTTTGACAACCAATTACCTCAACATGAGCTTCAGAGCTTATATCATTGGCAAACTGAATTACAGCAAGCTCCAGATCGGACTTTGTAACACGACATTCGGTCAAAATAGGATGTAGGGTAGTCAAGTCCGTTGCGAAGTTTTCCACTCCCTAACAAGAAGTCAAAGGAATGTCCAAAAGTTGATAAATCAATGAAAATGAGAATGAGCAAGACTTATAACAATGCTACACAGAGACTAGGAACACCATTATGCTGCTGGACATAATAAATGCAATTGTAACCAGAAACTAGTTTTGAAGAAGCAAAGAAAACAGAAGAGGAAATAACCTCAAACTCAGCTGGTTTTGCAAAATTGTTACTATCAGTGTTAAGCCCATGCAAGAGAAACAATAGAGGTTTTCCCTGTCCTTGGAACTGCTCTTGGAGAACCTTTACAATATCATCTGTATAAAACACCTTGTTGACCATGTATTTTTCCTACACAGCAGAAAATGTAAGCCATTAGCCAAATCATTCCTGATTTACATTAACAAGTGGACAGGCAGATCAGGCAGTCACCTCAAAGAATGACAGAGGCTTTATTTCTCCCAGCCAAACAGCATACTCTGAGGGTAGCCGAGGCACAAAAAGCAGAGAGTTTCCACTCGTGATATCCTTCAAAAGAATTCGTGATTAACATCAAACCAAAGTCTTTATGGGTCATTTTTCTCCAGCAGCACATTGAAACAACTATCAATCCTGATATTCCACTGGCTAAGAACAAAGTGCATGGACCGTGTGAAGACAAGCATGCAGACAATGAAGAATTGTGCTCATATCAGAAATCAGTACTTTACAGAAGTAAGCAAGCACCACCAAACCGAAAAGCTTGAAAATGAGAGAGAGAGAGAGAGAGAGAGAGAGATAAAACATATATCTGTAGATACAAAGAGAATAACAGGTGAAAATAGAACAATTATAGAGTGTAGTATTGATGAAGGTCATGCATCAGAAAGACTAAAACGAGGCCAATCATCACATTTTGAACCAAATCATTGCTCTTCAATGTATTGCTGCAAAAACAAGACAGTGGTGTAATGAATTGATCACCAACATGACTATGTATATAATTCAACCACTAATGAGTGTCTTCCAGACTAGCAAGATATTCATACAGAAACCAGAATCAAGCTCTCATCTTATGAAACAGATTGGACAAAGAGGACTCCATGAGGTATACAGCCCAACATCCATTCTCAAGAGTCAAATGGAAAAGTAATCATACTAGTAAGTATTCTAAAGGTAAAGCAATTGCCATTGATCCATGTTGCATTCATGATCATAACTAAATAAATAAAGACTAGCTGTCGTGAGGTTGCATTCGACTCACCCAAACAAGGCGATAAAACCCTGTAAGTAAAACTCCGTAAGCCATGACAAATGCATGCCTGATGATATTTGTACATAGAATAAGAGAACTACAATTAAGCATTTTTCCACTTATCGATGTTGGCTACAACGATCCTTAGACATCATTATACCCTATTACAGTGAATCCCGAGTCAAGGTCCTATTTAAACTTCTCCAATCCTCCTAACTCATACTCCATTAGATTACATCTACTTGAGAAATACTTAAAGGCCATTAGTTTGTATGTCCTAACCTCTCATATGTATGCACAGACGATTTTCTGGTTCAAGTCAATCGGTGTTTATAAGTTCTCCAGCAAGTGCAACAGAAAAGGAACAGGTAGCATTTTCACATTATCAATTAGGTACATTGTGGCATCTAGCTGGCGTATGATTTATTTGTGAACTAACAAGCAACTGACAATCAAGAAGGCAATAATAGAAACAAATAACATAATTTCCATTCCATCAACATAAAAGGAAAAGGATTGTTCAAAAAATCAAGGAACTCACAATAGCTCCAAAAAATCCAGGCTCTATTACTCCAAATAAATAAGCAAAATAGCTCTCCTGCCTGAAAATCAATTCAGCCACCAATCAGGTTAAACAATCATGATTCACAACATCAAATGCTATGGTGCTTATTGAACCTAAAAGACCATTTCTAATCAAATTTAGAGAACAGTGAGATGACAGACACAAAGTCAAGCAATAAATAACAAATGGACTAGCATTTAAAGAAAAGAGTCTGACTGAGAAAAAAAGGTACTCTTTGCCAAATAACTTTTAAACGCGTGCCACCCAAACAAGTGCATAAAAAAAGAATCTATAACGTTTCAATGTACAACACAGGAATCAACTAAGGCTAACTTCTGCATAGTTTCTCGCAATTAACAGGAAAACTATGAGTGATGGGAAGAGTGGCAAAAGATGACCAAATCCACGATCTCTTCTTATGCTTCGTTTTTCCTCACATTGGATCCTAGTTAAACTGTTTCCATTACCATGCAACTTAATTTGATATCCCATCATTGGCCAAAAGTAAATATGAGCATTCTGTAGTAAATCATGTGCGCCATATCATGCCGTGAATCAAGCAAGGCTGGCATATAGATTTTATTTGCAATAGGCACAAAAATCAAACCATACACCAACCAACACAACAAAATTTTCCTAAAATTGCAGCGTTTCGCGACCTGCTGAGAAGCCGAGACACCTACCATGCCTTTGTAATAAACTGAATTAAGCTTCAAAACAGCATCATGTCACACCAAAGACTAGTGTATTTCACAGTTGCAGTTTGCCTCCCTCATTTCACCAGCAAATTCACCAGAACTCATATACACGCACGCGCATGGTTACCTCCTATCCGAACCGAATCGCAGATACAACAACGCACCTGAAGAGCTCGGTGTGATCGGTGTCGTGGCGCGCCTGCTCCTCCCCTCCCTTCCCACGATCGGATCATAAGCACAACAAAAGAACCGAGATCTCAGAAAAAAAAGTAGCACCGCAGATATCAGAGATTCAGTACGCGCGCGCGGGAGGGATTCGACAGTCGAAACCTGAAGGAAGACGAAGCCGTGGAGCGGGCGGCCCGCGTCGCGGAGGCTCTGGCGGAGCGACTTCAGGAGCTTGTCGCGGTTCCGGACGTGGAGCTCCATCGGAACCGGAGGAGGCGATAGGGAGGACGACGGCGACGGCGACGGCGCCGGCGGCGCGGCGGCGGAGGGCGGCGCCATCGGAGGGAGCGGCTTTGTCGCGATCGCAGCCCGGCCGAGAGTGCCCGGAAAAATAGATGGCCGAAAAATGTTTATTGACGGAAAAAGGGAATTTATAAGCGGGACGCGACAGTTTTTTAAGATGGAATATGCACGAGAAAGGACGAAGTAACAACGACGACGTTCGAGGATTCGATCGCGCATCTGGAAGCGAGCCGACTTTGGCCTTTTTTTAACCCTCACATTTACCATCCGAAAGGTTCTCTAGTCTTGCCATAGTGATAATACATAGAGGATTCTGAAAGATTCAAGGCGAGCATGACAACGTTTTTTTGGTTTGAGAAAGTATTTTTTTTCAGAAATGGTTCTTTTTCTATTTCTATTTCAAAGAACAATTTTTAAGTAAAAGAACCAGTTTAATAACTACACAAAATTTTCTACTTTTGAAATAGAAAAAAATAAAAATGCGTTTGGTAACGCAACCGTTTCTTTTTAATATTTATTTGTTTTTATTTTGCTCACGGACGTCGACCGCTACTCGTCGTCGGCGGAAAGCAATGACGGCTGGAGGTGGAAGCGGCGGCGGCGACAATGACGGTGGAGGCAGAGGTGGCGGCAACAGCAGCGGCGAGCAGTCGGCGATGGCTCCGGGCAATTAGAGGTGGCCATGGCAAGAGAGAAAAAAAAAAGAAAAAAAAAATTAGCTTATTTCTAGAAATTGTTCCGGAAACAAGAACTAACTTCTTTTTTTTTCGTTTCTACTCCAAATTTATTCCCGTGCTAACTTTCTATTATGGGAATTTCTGTTCTTTTTTATGTTCCAAAGAACAAAAGAACAGAAATCTAGAGGAACATAAACGTTTTCATGTGGAGCCTTAGTCTCACATTATCGTACTCAACTTCATGTTATACGAGGGAGTCCTCTGACCAAACGTCTCTAGTGACTACATGGGGAGAGAGAGGAATGAGAACGACAATCATCGCATTCCAACACCTGCATCGGTCGAGAACAAGCACTAAAAATGTCTGGATCAATGCCAAGCATGATGGAAATCTTATGTTTATCTGGAAGAGAATCAGTTCTTTTTTCGCGGTGTTCGAATGAAATCTTGTTCTCACCGCAGCCGCAGAGCCGGTCAAACATATTGACTATGACATGATATTATTCAGCTGACAGAACAACACCCGGATGACGCAGGATAAGCCTGCTTTGGCAATATCTTGGAAGAGAACTGTATTTATACGATGCCCATGTTTCCCATGGAACTGCAGAAGCTTTCCCAAGTTAGATTGTGATCTGGGCAATTCTTTCTCCAGAGTACAAGGTATGAAGTTCGCTGTCTCGCTCTATCTTTTGCTGCTATTTTCTCTCATAGCAATCTTTGTGGGGTTCCATGAAATCCCTCAAGGGTCGAGACATGGAGGTCATCTTTGGTTCACTCAAGTTTCTGCCGCTGCACACTGAAAATGAAGCAGAACGCTTTCCTTTCACCTGCATTCTGCTTTAGCACCCAAACTATAAAGTTTTTCTCATCTGCTGCTGCATAGTGAGGAAAGAATGCAGCATTTCTTAGCCTTAAATGGTTGTGGAGGTTAGAGATATCTAGGGGATCTTCTGCATCTCTTAGGACGGTGCCGATATCTCTCGAATTGTGTATTTCCCTGGTTGTGCAATGATCGATATAATTATTTTGTAGTGCCTGTCAGTACCTCATATACTCTTCATTATAAAACATGCATAAATTACACAATTTTTCTCTTTGGCACATTATTTTATCTTTGTGTTTGATTGATCTAGTGGCTTTGCAGAGATGGAACCAACTGCGATACTAGTCTCCGAGGGTCCATCAGGGTTGTGGCAGAGTGATGAACCATACAATATAAAGTCTCTCTCTTTTTTTATGTTTTTTCTGTTTGCAGCGATTTCTTCTGTTGAATGAAGTTGCTGTAACAGTTTGAGAATGTTCTAAGTTGTTTTGTCATGGCAGTATGTACTGACGACTAGCGTGTACCCCTGAGAAGCAGAGATTCTGAAGGAGCTCAGAGATGCTATTGCAAACCATCCACAGTAAATTCTATTCCATACTCATTACTCAATCCCACATCCATTTTCATTGATTTCGTCTGACTATGACTTCAGAATGATTCCACTTCGACTTAAGAGTGTAGGAACATGTTCATTACTCACTTTTGAACGCGGGCATTCATGTCACGATGATGATAAATTGAGTAAATCCGGCATAACCATAGAATTCAATGACCGAAAGCCGTTGTCCACATACTTAAAACCAGAGAGTTTCTTTAAGTTTGTATGTTCAGTGTTGGTGGGAATCTTACTGAACGGGTCTTACTTTGCGACTGCGCCGGACGGGGGTCAGTTCATTGCGCTGCTCCTGAAGTTATTGAATGCGAAGAAGACCATAGAGGCAGCGTCTTCGCCAGATACTCTCTCCTCCTCATGGCTCTCACGATTCCGCAAGATGGCTAGGTCTGCCATCTCTCACTTGTGAAAAGAAAAAAATTTGCAAGTCTATTTGTCAAGCTAGAATTAATCTGCACAATTTTTCCACTGCAGATCATAGTGATCGATGTAGACTGAGAAGCATATGAGATCAGATTGCTGTTTATCAAGAAGGCCAATGTCAAACACAAGATCGACTTTGTCGAATTGCAAGCTTCGTCTGTCCTCGACAAATTACTAGAAGACGTGAGTGTAACTTTTCTAGTAAAGTAATCCTCATTTGAACTCGTGCAATGAAAATGACATCTTCTGAGCTTGTTAGACTCTCAACAATCTGATCCGGCTTCTCTTTTGCGTATCAGCAAGAAAATGAAAGCAGCTTCGACTTTGCCTTTGTCGATGCTGACCGGGCAAACCTGAAGAACTATCACGAGAGGCTGCTGAGGCTGGTTTGGGTTGGAGGTGTGATCATGTATGACAACACTCTTTAGGGAGGCACCGTGGCCTTGGCCGACCCATCCTCCGCTCACCCAATGAGGCAAATTGTGTGGAAGGACATGATCGAGTTTGACAAGATGATAGTGGGCGTTCCTCAGGTCAATATATCTCAAGTTGCGCTGGGTGATGGGATGACGATCCGCAGGCGCATCTATTGATGCCTTTTTATCAAATTTATGGCACACATCAACATAAGCACTTGTCCCTCAATCTTTTGAGATTGGAACACAATAGTTTCTAATACAGACTGTGAGTCTGTTGTGTTATGACCTTTTGAATAATTTCAATGAACTTCAAACGATTGTTCACTCACTAAAAGACCGTTCCTGTCAACTTCTTCAGTCTACACTACCTAGTCTCTCTGTTAGGAATAATTCTGATTGATCGTTCCATTTGATGCATGGATGACGACAAGTCTTCAGCATCTATATCTTCTGCTCTGCTTTCCTTACAGGATAAAGTGTTGCGAAAAATGGCGGTTCCACTAGTTCTTAGGCATAGTAATTGATGATTATGGTTCAGATAGTTTGATTTGGACAAAGGAGCAGAGCCCAATCTGAAAACGTTTCTTCACAACCAAGCTGGGAATATCACCTCGCTATATCCATCAGCAAACGATTGTGCAATAATCAATAGAGTCGTCTTGTAATGCCTATGAGTACCTCATGTACTCTTCATTACAAAACATACAGGAATTAGACAATTTTCTCTTTTGCATATGCTTTACCAGCATTTCTGATTGATCTAGTGGCTATGCAGAGATGGAACCAACTGTGAAAGTAGTCTCCCAGGGTCCATCAGGGTTGTTGCAGAGTGATGAACTATACAATGTAGAGTCTCTCTCTCTTCCCCCCCAACTTTTTGATTTGTTCTGTTTGCAGTATTATCTTTGTTGAATGAAGTTGCTGTAACGGTTTGAGAATGTTTTAAGTTGTTGAATTGTCATGGCAGTATGTACTGACGACTAGTGTCTACCCCAGGAGAAGCGGAGATTCTGAAGGAGCTCAGAGATGCCATTGCAAACCATCCACAGTAATTCTATTCCATACTCATTACTCAAAATGATTCTGCTTCGACTTAGAGGGTATGACCATGTTCATTACTCCCTTTCGGAGCCGGACATTCATGTCACAATGATGATAAATTGAGTAAATATGGCATAATTCTATGACCGAAAGCTGCTTTCCATATACTTAAAACCAGAGTGTCTTTAAGTTTGTATGTACAGTGATGGTGGGAATCTTACTGAACAGGTCCTACTCTGTGACTGCGCCAGACAGGTCAGTTCATCGCGCTGCCCCTGAAGCTATTGAACGCGAAGAAGACTATAGAGGTCGCGTCTTCACTGGATACTCTCTTCTCCTCACGGCTCTCACGATCCCGCAAGATGGCAAGGTCTGCCGTCTCTCTCATTTGACAATAGGAAAAAATTTGGAAGTTTATTTGTCAAGCTAGAATTAATCTGCACATTACTCAAATGTTTCCACCGCAGATCATAGCGATCGATGTAGACTGAGAAGCATACGGGATCGGATTGCCATTTATCAAGAAGGCCAACATTGAACACAAGATCAACTTCGTCGGATCGCAAGCTTTGCCCATCCTGGATAAATTACTGGAAAACGTGAGTGTAACTTTTCTAGTAAAGTAATCCTCATTTGCACTTGTGCAATAAAGATGATGTCTTCTGAGCTTGGTCGACTCTCGACAATCTTATCCGGCTTATCTTTTCGTGTCAGCAAGAAAATGAAAACAGCTTCGACTTTGCATTCGTCAATGCCTACGGGGCTAACCTGAAGAACTATCATGAGAGGCTGCTGAGGCTGGTGAGGGCCGGGGGCACGATCATGTATGACAACACTCTCTGGGCCAGCACTGTCACCTTGTCCGGCCTGTCCTCTGTCGACCTGACGAGGGAGTTTGCGTGGAAGGACACGATCAAGTGCAATAAGATGATGGTGGGCAATCCTCGGGTCAATATACCTCAGGTTGCACTGGGCGATGGTGGGTGAGTGTATGGTCCCGTTGTTTTGGGCGACCTGCTGCGGTTCTTCTCTGGAGATCTAATCGAACTTCACATCAGACGCTGCATATAGACAAAGTCTCGACATGAGCACTCGGATACATGTTCGGTGATGGATGTGTGTGTGTGTGCGCGTGAGAGAGAGAGAGAGAGAGAGAGACTGGAGCTTATCGAAGGAACTGTAGGACTGAAACATTCATCTACAGTCGACGCAGGTGCTGGAAAAATTGTTGAGTGTGAGTCTGTGCATGAGACCTGCTAATGAGTCGTGTGACGATCCATACCTTAGAGAGATACTTGCTCGACTCTCTTACGACTTTTCCATAACGTTTCACCAACAATAAACCTTTTTGACTAAATAGAAATATATAATAATTTATAGATATAATTTTGCGGGCCGCTTATCCGGGGAGGGAGGTAAGCTTGGTGACAGTCAACATTGGATTGCTGACGATGATTGCCTTTCAAGGTAACGTGGTAAAACTGACATTGCGGATCAATAGAAAGTATGCGATCCTGGACATTTTGGGTACGAAATCAAATTGATATTCTCGACTGCCGTTTCGAAGTGAGAGATTTGACAAAACTAAAAGTGAGACTCAATTATATCTCTTAATTTTGGACGTGCGGATTTTGAGTCGCCATAACTGGGTAAAAGAGACACTTAAGTCACATAACTATTTAAACGTACACCTAAGTGCCACATTTTAAGAAAAGTGGGACACCTAAGTGCCATCTCCGGCGAAGTTGGCGTCGGAAATCATACGTGGCATTAAAATATTAATATTTCTCGCCGATGTGTCTCCCCCTGAGAAATAGCCGCTCGAATTCGGCCAAAACGACGTCGTTTTGACATCATTCGAATTTTATAATAATATAAAATTATTTAAATTAAATTAAAAATAAATTTATTTAAAACATTTTTAAAAAATTTAGAAACTTTAAACATTAAAAAAAGAATTACAAAATTACAAAAAATTTACAAATTTACAAAAAAATTAAAAAATTACTAAAAATTTAAAAAATTTACAAAAAAATTTAGAAAGTTACAAAAAAATTACAAAAAATTACAAAAAAATTTACAAAATGTACATAAAATTTAAAAAATTTAGAAAAAATAATTAAAATTTTAAAAATTTTAAAAATTTGCAAAATTTTTTAGAAAGTTACAAAAATTTACAAAATTTATAAAAAAATTTACAAAATTTACATAAAATTTACAAAATTTACATAAAATTTAAAAAATTTACAAAAAATTCAAAAAATTTACAAAAATTCAAAAATTTACAAACAATTTTAGAAAGTTACAAAAAAATTTAAAAAACTTACGAAATTTACAAAAATTTAAAAAATTTACAAAAAATTTCAGCCCTCAACCGGCACCCTTTTCTTTTTTTTTTTAAAAAATTATTTTTTTGTAACTTTTTTAATTTTGCAAATGTTTTTAATTTTAAAATTTTTTTTAAAAATTTTTAAAATAATTTTATTTTTAAATTAAAATTAATTAATTTTCTAAAATTTTTAAATTTTTTTAAATTTTCTAAAATTTTGAATTTTTTTTTTTATTTTTTTAAATTTTAATTTCTTTTTAATTTCTTTTTAATTTTTAAATATTTTATAAATTTTTATAGAATTTTATAAATTTTTATAGAATTTTTACAAAATTTTCTAAAATTTTTTTAAATTTTTAAATTTTTAAATTTTTTACATTTTTTTAATATTTTTAGTTTTTTGAAATTTTTGAAATTTTTAAAAATTTAAAAATTTAAATATTTTTAATATTTTATAAATATTTAAATAAATTTAGTTTTAAATTAATTTTTTATTAAATTTTTGGCCACATCAGCATTAAAACGACGCCGTTTCGCACTTGTTTCGTAGGAAAATTGACACGTCGCATTTTGACCGGATTTTGACCGGATTGGCACTCAAGCCGATCCATTTTACTCCGATTTTGGACTTAAGTGTACCTTTCGTAAGTTATGGACTTAAGTGTCCCTTCGCAAGAAAGTTAAGGCACTTGAAGTGTTCTTTTACCCTTAATTTTGATAAGCATGAGATCACTTTTTTTCATGCTCAATCTATCCACTGTTGCTGTCGAGTCTCTTGAGACGATGCTTTTTATATTATATATACTCATAGAGATCAATTCATTTTTCTTGACATACTATAAATACTTTGGTTTCTTGGAAATTGGAAAATTCATTTGTACTGATAATTTTTCTGTTCCATCGGCGGCTAATCTTGACCTCTCCCATTTGACTCCTCTCCTTCTTCTACATACCTTATGCATGGCTAGTTTTGTGGTAATGCCATGATGATAGTATGGAGAACAGCCACTCTCACATTTACCATCTGGAATAAAACAGCACCTAGAAATCAACTATAACAGCAAAATGTCAATCAAAAGAACAAGCATGACCTCACATAATTTAGCAAACAAGACAATCGTTGGAGACACAGCATTACTCATATAAATGCCCATTTTTGCCACTTAAAATTTCAGGAAGTGTTCCTTGGTTGGATTGTGATTTTGGCAACTTTTTCTCCCAAGTAGAAGGTAAAGTTCTCTGATCTCCGTCTTCCTGCTATTTTCTTTCACAACAATCTTTCTGGGGTTCCATAGAAACCCTTAAGACATGGAGGAAATCTTTAGCTTCACTCAAGGTCCTGCCCCCCATTTTAATGGAGGAAAAGTCGCTTCACAGCGAGAATGAAGCGGAACACATTCCTGCCCGCATTTTAATGTAGTACCGAAGCTACATGGTTTTTCTCATCTACTGTTGCAAGATATATCTAGTTATCTATGTTGATTCGCCTAATCACTTCAGATTGTGATAATATCTTGTTCCTTCTTGTAAAGGGTATAAATAGCCCATGTACTCTTCATTATACAATTCTATCTTTCGCATTTTCTTATCTAAAATTATGTGGATTTGATTGATTTAATGGCTTTGCAGAGGTGGAACACGCTGAGAAAGTAGTATCAAATGGTCCACCAGGGTTGTTGTTGCAGAGTTATGAACTATACAATGTAAATTCTCTTTCTTTCTTCATTGTTTGCACCAATTTCTTCTGTTGAATGAAGATGCTATAATAGTTTGAGAGTTGTCTAAGTTATTGTACTGTCATGGTGGCATGTGCTAACTAGGGATAAGTAGTTCTAAATTTTGTACAAATTCTACCTAAAACCTGAAACTTATCCGATAAAACATATTCATCATTTTTAGGAACTTGAAACCTACTTTGCATACCCTGAAACCTACCTTGTCATAGATTCCAAGATCTACCTAGTTTCTATCTTTATATTGAATGATTGCAGTGAATTGTCACTTTAATAACTACCACTTGCTGTTACAATTCACTAATTATAACTTATATTTAGACTAAAAAGACATAAAACATTAAGTAAGTAAACATCTCTCGTCGGTCGATTAAAAATGCGACTTCCTAGGACGCATCGTCGACCCTTTCTTTTTCTTTTTTTTTTCAATTAAGCACATGCGAAAGCAAATTAAATACAACACCCAGTCAATCATCAGAAACAGGGATAGTAAAAACACGCCACAAAAGTTGCCAAAAACAACTTATTTATTCAACCATTGTTGTCCCTAGGGAGTTTAATGATTTACAGGCCTTTCTACGGCCACTTCCTATTGACCCTTTTCAAAAACCTCAGGGATCAGGGTCACCCTAAACTTCGCTAATGGCAGGGCCAGCTAAAAGGTGTTACATCTCGCGCCCACCACATCTGCACTCAGCAGATCTCCATGCTACGGCCTTAAAAAAGGTTAGCCTACGACGAGGTGAGATAAAATTCCAGCGAGTCAAAACCCTAAACCCCGATTAGGATGCAAATTTGCCTCGAAGGCGGTCCTAAACACGCACCATACAAAACTCACCTCACATCGACGCGTACCTGCACATTAGCTCATCACATATGCTATTATCAATGCAACAAGCGTAATTTAATAATCGGAACACACGTTTCACTCTTCAAACATTCACATGGGTCCCGATTATAAGGCCAAATCATTATGACATGTCTCATACTGTGTCATATAATTTTGTCCCATAATCAGGCGTAGCTATCACAACCACTCAGGCATGTTCCAGTTATTACGACCCATTGGCCATGGCCAACTCGAAAATCGGCGGTCATCCAGCGTAATCGGGCATTGTCCTGCCCCGTCGGGCACGGCATTGTCTAGAACCCCCGCCTAGACGGCAATCCACATAGGAGTTTTGTTCCAAAATTCATTCGTGAACGGCAACGTCTAGCATCCTTCGCCTAGACAGCATTCCACACAACACCAAAATCCCTTTTTAAGCAATAAACCTTGCACCTTTTTTTTTTTTTATATGATCGTGAAACCGCCTCGCTGTCGACAGTAGCTACACGTAAACCACGGGGGGTGCTAGCGCAAGGACCCACCTCCCATGGCTCCCCACTTTAGTCATGCATTATGACGAGTTGGGGAATTGAACCTCGGCCTTGTGTGTGGCCAACGTGCGATTCCACCAACTCGGCCACCATGGGGTGGGTTCACCATTTTCTTTTGTTCAAAACTTTTCAAAATAAATTCGTAGGTACTTACGTACTCAAAATTAATCCGTCAAACTTTGCACACAGCTAATTTAAAACCTCATTGTTTTATCGAGCAAATAAGTTTAGGTGTCCAAACCCGACACCTAAATTTTCTTTCTATTTAAATGTCCAAAGGCCATCTCTTGCAATCATAATAAACAATCATCATAGAACAACCGTCCTCATAATATCATGCATGAGTTCTCAGCATGCCAAACATCAACCAAATCACACCATATTCATTTCCCAACAAGCGAGATACCCAGAACAACTACAAAACCACAACCGTCGCCAATTGGCAACAACCGGGTCCACTTACGTGTCTCTACAATTAATTCCGAAAACCTAACCAAACGAGTTCATAAAATTTTCAAATTTGAATCTATTATAAAAGACACTTAGACGAATATTTTTCATGAGACACATTGACCCAAATCTATCTAGAATAAGAGTAGTAAATCACCCAAACCGTTACCAAAACTGTATCCGTATCCAGAAATTCTGTTTTCCAAAATTAGTTTGGTTCGAGATCCAAAACTTGTCCGTTTGATCTAAAATTTGACTTTGTTAAACTACATGATGTGATGAAAAACTTTTATGAATGAACTTTTTCGAAAATTGAATCCTAAGAGTTAATAAAAATCCTTTAAACACCAAAAGGTCATTAATTCCAACACCAATTGAGATTCTGCTTTGCCTATAACGAAGCTAAAATTCTATTCTTTTAAATCCATAAAATCTTGAGTAAAATATACGTCATAACTGAAAATGTTTAGAACATTTTTTAAAAAGGAAGCAATCTTAAAATCGTAGTACATTTTAATCCCCGAAAATAGCAAACGGCGAGCATCTAGTAAATAGATTCGAAGTTAAGCTAATCCAACTTAACACTAATCTAATCATGCTAATTAACACTAATCTAACCCCCTAAGTGCAATTAACAATCTAATAAAGGATTAGGGAGTTAATTCATCGGAATTCAATGGCGGTGGGCTTACGGCAACGGCAACGCGATGGCAGTGAGAACCCGAGACTATCATGTCTCAACGGAGGCTCGATCGAGGCTGAAATTAGCTCAGCAAATCTCGGCCAAGGCTAGGCGGTTCTGTGGGCTGAGGTTGAGTTGGTGTGGTTGTGCGTGAGATGGAGGGAGGCGTGAGGCGGTGAGTTGGTGTGAAGTTGGGCGCCAACGGTGGATGATACAACAGCACAAACCAAGGGAAATGAAGAACTAAGTGGAGAGGAAATGGAAGGAGTGGGGGTCGGCAGCAGGGAAAGGAGATGAAGAAAGGTGAAGGAAGAAAATAAGAAGAGAAGCAGAAGGGAAAATGGGTAGAAGCAAGTTGGTCGGTTGAGGGGTTCACGTATGGGGGTGAATTTGGAGAGAAAGAGAGGGAATTGGAGAGAGAAAGGGAGAGAACAAGAAGGTCAAGGGGAAGGCCAATGGGGAGCCTTGATAAATATCAAGCCACTCATTACCATTGCCTCCAAAGTCTTCATGCATAGAAGTCAAGTGGCCATTCAATGGCCATTTTCCTCTATTTCTTCACAACCAAAAACCTTTTTGGGTAGCAAAATAGCCCACACCTCCTCCAATCCGAATTTCACCTTTATTTTCTTTTTTTGTCTGAAATCGATTTTTCCGCAAAATTCCGGACTCGACGAAATTTCTCCGAAAGATGAGACGACGTCCTAAAAATGAATCGTGACATGCTCGAACGTCCGATTCCTGAAATTGAATTTCAATTTCGTGGTTAAAATTGACCAAACGTGACTTTTATACGACCTAACCTATCGGGTAGCTTTTAGGAATTTTAGCGCATCTGACCCGTGGTCGATAATTTTCGATCCACGTTTGTGCATCTCCGACTCGTAGACAATGTTCGGTTGTCGTAAAAATTGCAAGATTTCAATTACGTGTCCCCAGTATAAAATTGACAAAAAATCGGGTTAGTGTCATTCGACGCAAATTTCGCAATCATGCGGAATCACCCGCAATTCAATTACGTGTTTCCGTTGAATTGACTTATATCTGATCATAATTCGATTATAACGGTGTCGTATCGACCATTGCCGATTATTACGGTTGAGCGATCGATTTCCAATCGAATTTTCTAGTCTGTTGCGTTTATAATGACCTCATCTAATAGATTAGTTAACTCGTGAGTGGCATGCTTAGAGTAAAATGACCATAGGCGCGTCGACGAAATAAGCATTCCATATATTCGAGATGGGGTCGAATTTCAGGATGTCATAGGATTAGTGGTTTCAAATTATACACTCATCATTGTACACCATGAAATACCACAGGATTGCGTGAAGACATAGAAAATAAAAAAACCACAAAAACTTATTCGAGATTCTAGGTTCTAGGTTTCACTGACCCAAAACTTGGAACCTACTCGTCGAAACATGTTTTCTAATTTTTGGAATGTGGAATGTACCTTGCATAACTTGAAACCTGAAACTTGACAGGTTCCTATTGGCCGATCTTTAGGTTCTAGGTTGCTCACCCCCTAGTGTTGACAACTAGTGTGTACCCCAGAGAAGTAGAGATTTTAATGGTGCTCAGAGATGCTATTGCAAACCATCCATAGTAAATCCTATTCAACATTCTTTGCTCGATGCCACATGCACTCTTTGTGATCTCCTTAGACTATGATCACATGGGGTTCAAAGAAATCAAATGAGAGAAGACTCTTAACAGATACTATGGGTGGAATAGAAAAATTGTAAATAGGTTTTGCCACCAAAATCGAACTTAAGCAAAGTATGTCGGATATTGTTTTTTACTCGAGTTTTCTTGTTCTAGAGACCACAAAATTTCAGCATATAGTCTTTTTCATTGCAATTCCTTGCAATTTCTCAGCAGTCTTTTGTGTCTTTAAATGAAATAATTAAAATAGGGTTTATGAATGGATTAATGGATGATTAGAAGGAACAACAGATGTTTAATTACTCAACAATTACAATGTCCTCGAAGCAATAATAACCAATTTCAAAAACATAAAAGGTTGCTTAAAATAATTGGGATTTAACCTTTGGGTGGGACTGGAGAATGTTATATGGTCCACCAGAAAATTTTGATCTTGTTCAACCGAAATGGTGGCTCTTGTTGAACTAGACATTTTTTAATGTATATACTTGGATAATCTCATTTATCTATAACACTCATTTATCATCTAGTTCTTAGGCCTCGCTTCTCATTTCAACTTCAACGAATAGCATGCAATTAGAGACAACAAAGAAAAATGGAGACTTCTTTTCGATAAGGAATTATGATGGGAGAATTGTATATGACGACATAATTAATGCAACAAAAGACTCCGACATCAAAATTGCATAGTGAGTGGATGTTACAATAGTGTCTATAGAGTGTAATTTGTTAGAGAAAACTTCATTGCGTATTTTGAAGCTGACAAAACCTTTTCATTAGTCTAGTCTGAAGACTTGCATACTCTTTCACCAAAATCTAAAGACCACCGGACCACCAAACTCAAGATTTAAAGTATATCCTTATTGACAATTTCTAGATCGTCGAAGAAGACTTATCCATAATTAAGTATTTCTTTAAGGATTTGATTCTATCGACTAAAGAAGACCTCTTTGTTGGATATAGCATCTCGGAATCCATTATTCATCTTGAGATTGATTCAGGCATTTTGGATTTGTTGATTGGTGAAGTATATTTGGAAGGTTCTACTTATGGAAACCTAGATCCTGATTGTATGGGCGAGCAGGATTGGTGGGCTATCGTCATATTCCTTAAATAACTCAAAATCTCCCCAATTGATTCTGTCCAACGGGTAAATTGGAAGAACTCCTTTGGTAAGTGCCTACGAGTGTGATGGCATGAAAGAGTATATAAGGAAAACGTTCCAGTTATTCAAGTGTGTGCACGATAGAGAAATTCCAAAGTCTAAAGCTCCTTATTCTTTGTCAATTCAATTGTTGAGCGAAAATTTGTATTCAAAAGAGAGTTTATACTTTTGTGAGACCTTGAGGAAGTGTAGTAAAATCTCTGTGAAATCAAGGAAGAACTATATTGTAACAACTTTTTTGATTCGTAGTGAAATCCAGACGGTGGGCTATCAGTGCGGAAGAGTGGACGTAGGCTTGGATTAAGCCAAACCACTATAAACCTTGTGTTCTTATTCTCTTCTCTAATCTCCTTTACTTTGATCGTAACTCTATTTGATTATTAAAGTCTAATTTCCTTTTCATAATCTATTGTTAAGTAGCGTTGGTTTAAAAGCAAAATTATATACTTTACTCTGCAAAATTTGTTTTCGCACCTATTCACCCCCTCTAGGTGCTCGTACTAGCTTCCACAATTGGTATCAGAGCTTGTGTACTCATTTAAGTTGAAGTGTTTTTACTTCAGAGTTAACGATCCATGGCTAGTATATTGGCTCCAGGTCTAGTTGAAGGGCAAAGCGATACCAGACCGCCTTATTTTGATGGAAATGAATACAACATATGGAAAAATAAGATGAAGGCACTTCTAAGATCAAAAGAGCATCTGGAATGAGACGTGATAGACAGAGGAATCATTCTTAAAGCTGCAATAGTCTCAGAAAGAGGAAAAGAAGCTGTTGAGTCCAGTGAAATGACTCAAGAAGAGATAACCAAGAGACAAGCTCTTGATGCAAAAGAAATTTATTCCTTATATTGTGCATTATTTCCTACTGAATATAACAGAATATCTTCTTGTGAAACAGCTAAAGAAGTCTGGGATAGATTACATATCACCTATCAAGGAACGGATCGAATGAAAGAAACCAGAATCAATATTCTGTTTGGTCAATATAAAGCATTCAAGATGAAACCAGGAGAATCTATCACTGATATGTTTAGTCATTTTATAGAAATTGTGAATGGTCTTGAGTATCAAGGTCAACCAATCTCTGGACCCATGAAAGTTAACAAGTTACTACATGGACTTTCAAAATATTGGAATCACATAAAGATCTCAATAAGGGAGACACAAAGAATCATGCCACTCTGTTGATGAATTGGTTGGCACTCTTCAGTCTTATAAAGTGGAGCAAATCAACGAAGATGAAGATCCCAAAGGTAAGAAATCCATTGCATTAAAATCTAATGATGATTCTGATGTCACAGATTCTGAAGACGATATGGATGATGAAGAGCTTGCTCTCATGATAAGAAGATTCAGAAAACTAAATAGAAAGGGAAGAAAATTCAATCCGAAGAAACAAAGTTCTCAAAAGTTACAAAATAAATCAGCTGAGGATGATGAATCCAACAAGAATGTAATCTGCTTTGAATGCAAGAAAAATGGACACATCAGACCCAACTGTCCCCCGTTGAAGAGAAATAAAGGAAAAGTTGAGAAATATTGAAAAGTACTTAAAGCAGAAACTTGGAGTGATATCGAATGTGAGGAAAGTGATGATGATTACGCTAATATTTGTCTCATGGCACAATCAAACTCAGATTTAGACTCTGAGACAGTCTTAGATTCAGATAGTGAAATCGAGGTAAGTAATTTAAAAATTTCTACTAAAGTCTCAAAATATATTGATGAATTGTGTCTTAGTCTCAAAACCTCTCTTAAGATGATTTCCAAACTTAAAAGGGAAAATTCTGCACTAAAGCAACGAGAGATTGTTTGGAAAGAAAAGGTCGAAAGTTTAGATAAAAGCGTTATTACTTTGAAAGAAAATGCAGACAATCTTTCAAAAGAAAATGCATTTTTGGAAAATGATATCTCAAGTATTTCTAAAAGGTTTTCTATAGGATCTGAGAAATTGGAAAAGATTCTTTAGCGCAAAGACCTTACTTCAACAAATCAGGTTTGGGAATGACTGCTGAAACCATTCCTCTAATTGATTTTCCTAAGGTGAAGGAAAGAATTAAATAAAGACCTACAAAAGATTTTCTTATAAAAATCATTTCCAAAAAGTTTTTGTAAAACCTGTAGGCTGCAGTGCTCTTAAATGTTCTAAGTGTAATAGCTCAGATCATTTTGAGAAAGAATGTCATATGGTTTGGAAACCTGTTAAGAGGGTTTGGGCAAATACCATATGTTGCACTAACACCATTGGACCCAAGAAAGTATGAGTACCAAAGAAAGCTTGAGTTTCTTTCTTAAATGTAGGTTACTATCAAGAAAAATGATAAATGGTACTTGAATTGTGGATGCTTGAGATATATGACAGGAGACTCAAATTGCTTCATAAAGCTTGTGCAAGTTAATGGTGGAAAAGTTTCTTTTGGAGGAAATAGCAAAGGCAAAATTGTGGGATACGGAACCGTAAAGATTGGAAGTCTCACGATCAGTAATGTTTCCTTAGTGGAAGGACTCAACTACAGCTTGTTGAGTATCAGTCAACTGTGCAACACAGGTTTCAAAATCAACTTTCAAGAAGGAATATGTTCAGGAACTAGGGCAAAAGAACACTTCAAGTGCCATAATTTTGGCCAAAGGGACACTTAAGTGCCATAACTTACGAAAGGTACACTTAAGTGCCACATTCGAAGAAAAATGGATCACTTGAGTGCCACTCCGCCAAAATCCGGCCAAAACGCCAACGTGGCGTTTTCCGCGAAGCGCGCCAAAACGACGTCGTTTTGCACGACATGGCCAAAACAGCGTCGTTTTTGGCGACGTGGTAAAAAAAAAATTAAAAATTAATTTTAAAATTAAATTTAGTTAAAATATTTAAAAATAATAATTTAAAAATTAAATTTAGTTGAAATATTTAAAAATAATAATTTTAAAATTAAATTTAGTTGAAATATTAAAAAATTAATAATTAAAAAAAAAGGTGGGGGAGGCGCCGAGGATCGCTCGGCCCGCCCTCCGCCGCCCGCCGCCGCCGGAAGGGCCGGCGATCGCGGGGAGGGCCGGCCGGGTCGCGGGCCCGGCTGTGGGTCGGCGACCATGGCCGACCGGCGGCGAGGGCTCGTGAGCCCTCGCCGGATCTATGGCGAGGGCTCGCGGCCCTTGCCAGATCCGGCGAGGGTCGGCGGCCCTCGCCCGGCCAGCCAAGGGCCGCCACCCGCCGGGCGACCCCGTGGGCCGCGGCCCTTGGCCCGCCGGCGAGGGCCGCCGACCTCGCCGGATCCGGGCAAGGGCCACGACCCTCCCAGATTCGTGGCGAGGGCTCGCGGCCCTCGCCTCGGGCCGGGCCAAGGGCCGCCGACACTCGCCGGATCCGGGCGAGGGCCGCGACCCTCACCCGATCCTGGGGCGAGGGCTCGAGCCCTCGCCGCCGGTCGGCCGGGGTCGCGCCCTCGGCCGTGGCCCGCGACCCGGGCCGACCCTCGCCCGCCGTCGCCGGCCCTTCCTGGCGGTGGCGGCGCGGGGGCGGCGGCGGCCGATAGAGCCTCCCAACTTTTTTTTTTTTAATTTTAAATTATTAATTTTTTAATATTTCAACTAAATTTAATTTCAAAATTATTAATTTAAAATATTTTAACTAAATTTAATTTTAAAATTATTATTTTAAATATTTTAAATAAATTTAATTTAATTACTTTTTTTTGCCACGTCGTGTGAAAACGGCGTTATTTTGAGCTCCGTTCGCGGAAAAGTGCCACGTCACATTTTGGCCGGATTTTCGCCGGATTGGCACTCAAGTGATCCCTTTTACTCCGATTTTGGCACTTAAGTATACCTTTCGTAAGTTATGGCACTTAAGTGTCCCTTGGCCAAAGTTAGCGCACCAGGGGTCCGCGCGTCGGGGAACTAGTAAAGAGTCCTTTCAGACATTCACGGGTCGAAGACATGGGAATATCTATCTCTTGGATATCAAACTAGAAAAATCCCAATGTCTAATCTCAATTCAAGAGGAAGCGAATCTATGGCACAGAAAACTTGGGCACATCAACATGAAGCAAATAGCTAAAATCTCAGCAAATAAGCTTGTTCGTGGATTATCCAAACTGACATACCAAAAGTCTAATCTATGCACACCATGCGTATTGGGAAAACATGTAAGAAATTCATTCAAATTAATTAATCAAGTGTCCACTAATGGTGTACTGCAGCTCTTGCATATGGATCTATTTGGACAAACCAGAACTCAGAGAATTGGAGGTAAGAAATATTGCCTAGTAATTGTGGATGATTATTCACGATTTACTTGGGTATATTTCCTGGCAAGTAAGTCTAAATTTTTTTCTTATTTTATAAAATTTGCTAAGAAAGTCCAAAATGAGAAATGGTATGTTATTTCAAGTATACGAACAGACCATGGATGTGAATTTGAAAATCAAGACTTTGCTAAATTCTGTGATGAATTTGGTTTTCAGCATGTATTCTCCTCATCATATACTCTAGAGTAGAATGGAGTTGTGGAAAGGAAGAATAGATCACTGCAGGAAATGGCTAGAACTCTTTTTAATTGAAAGTAACATTTCATCTCGTTTTTGGGCTGAAGCAGTTTCTACAACTTGCTATATTATTAATAGAGTTTTCTTAAGACCTATTTTGGAGAAAAATCCCTATGAGTTATTCAAAGGAAAGAAGCTAATTGTTTCATATTTTCATGTGTTTGGATGCAAATGTTTTATATTGAAAAATGCAAATGATCGAGTTAGTAAGTTTGAAGAAAAATCAAACGAAGTCATCTTCCTTGGATATTCAACCACCAGCAAAGCTTATAGAGTATTCAACAAAAGACTCAATCTGTGGAGGAATCAATGAATGTCAAATTTCAAGACTCTATACAAAATCAATCGATTCAGTCTCAACTTGAAGAATTTGAACCTGCTCAAGACTTTACAAATTCTAAATCTCCAGAAGCAGCTCAAACTTCAGAAGACCAACAACAAATGATCATTGAAGAATCAAATGAAGAAAAAGATCAACAATCTGACAAATTGACCAGCAACTGGAAGCACAAGTCTAGTCATTCCAAAGAACTCATTATTGGTGATATTAATGAAGGAATTCGCACAAGATCCAAAAGGCGTGAAGAGTCTAGTGCTATGGCTCTTATTTATGAAATAGAACCCAAGAGCATAGAAGAAGCTTTAACTGATGAAAACTGGATTGAAGTTATGCAAAAAGAACTCAGGCAATTCGATATCAATGATGTCTGGGAATTGACTTCTAAACCAAAAGGCAAATCTATCATTGGAGCTAAATGGGTTTTCAGAAATAAGATGAACGAGAAAGGAAAAGTAGTAAGGAACAAAGCAAGACTCGTGGCCAAAGGATATACGCAAGAAGAAGGGATAGACTATGATGAAACTTACGCACCAGTAGTAAGGTGTCGCGACCCGATCTCGCCGCCCTCGAAAAGTCCAAGGTGGGAAAGGTCGAGTTTAGGGATATTTGATCACGAGAGTTCCCTCACAAGATCGCAAGCTCTCCCAAGCTCGTACTTCGCGCGACAGTAGGTTTATTTATGTGATCTAGGCGTTTAACAACCTAAGAATATACAGGAGTCGCCACTAGCCTCATTCTTTGGGGGTTGGCTAGAAAACCCAATCGAGGGTCGGGAGAGTTCTCTCGATTCCTACGCAACCAAATATCTAGATCCGGGGACTTGGGTTACGCTAGTATAACTATTAGCGCCCCTTCGATACCTAAACAGTATGTTGTGTTTTTCCTAACATGTCCATGCGTCTCTTTTTACATTTTCAGGATCGTTATTTCTAGACTAAGTGAACATGCGTGGTGGATTATTTTCATTCTATTCTATTCTATTCCTAAGAAATGAAAGGAAAACAATCAATGAAAATGAAATTGCAAGACATGAAGTAAACAATCAAGAAAAGTAGTTAAACCTTATCATGCAATTCTAAAAAAATATAAAAGAGAAAACAATTGGGAAAGAAAGAAAACCCGCAACTCGTCGGGTTTTATACAATGCATAGTGTCGCGACCTCTTTTTTTTCGGCGCCCACGTCAGGGGCGGGCGCCTAAGGAGGCTAATGGCTTGGCTGAAATTAGTTATGCCCGGACTCTCCCAAATCCCCCAATTCATGACTTTAATAGTCTAAATTTTTAACCTGTAAATTAATTTTAAAACGAAGTCGCCACTAATCGGTTTGGGGTGGGTCGATTAGAAACCCAAGCGAAGTATCGGGAGAAATACTCGCTCCTGCGCAATAAGAGAAATTAGGATCGGGGACTTGATTACACTAGTTAATCACTAATGCCCTTTCGCACCTAATCTTGTTTAAATCCCGAGGTTTTTTGGATGTTCGAGAGATTTTTCATGCATTTTTGGGAGGAAAAATATTTTTTTGAGTCTTTTCTAATTTTTTGGACACAAAAGGGATTTTTTGGGATTTTTTTGGTATTATTGGAAAAATACAAGTATTTTCGGCTTTTTCTGAATTTTTTGGCTTTTTCATGAATTTTTGGCTTTTTTGGATTTTTGGCATTTTTTGGAAAATATGGAATATTTTTTATTTTTTTTATTTTTCGGAAAGTAAAATATTTTTATAATTTTTTTATTATTTTTCGATTTTCTGAAATTAAAACATTTTTTAATATTTTTGGAAAATAAATTATTTTTTTGATTTTCTTATTAAAATATTATATAATATAAAATAAAGCCGACTCGGGCCGGATTCGCGGATTGGGTCCAACCCGTGCCCCCAAAACATAGACGGGTTATAAAAAACGACGCCGTGGCCGGGCGTTTGGGGACGCCCGACCCGGCCCGACAACCCGGTTCCTAGCGAAACCTTACCCGGTCCGACCCAACTCCTGACCCGGTTTCGGCCGCCCCCCAAAACAAGGAGAAACCCTACTCGACTCGTGGCCCGGTCCGACCCGCCGACCCGAGGTCGCGACTGAAAATCGAGAACCCTAGGGTTCTCGATTGCAGCACGGAGAGGGGAAGGCGAGGTGTGCGGCGGTGACGGTGGCGACGGTGGCAACGACGGCTACGGCGGCTACGGCTACGGCGAAGACGGCAGTTGGCCACTCAACTAGATCGACGATGGGGCTCATGGCGCGGCGGTAGGAGACGCGACGAAGACCTTGATTCTCTAAGGTCGAGATCCGGAGATGGACGGGTTTCGAGAGAGGGGGACGACAATGGCTATGCAACCGGAGGTGGCGAATACTGGGCAGCGGCAAATGGTGGTGGTGATAACGACAGGGCGGCGGCGGCAGCTTTCGACTCTTGGATCCGGCGTGGCATCGGCGGATCGGTCACGACAACGGAGTTCGGGGGAACAACAAGAAGACGAACCCGGATCCATGGCATAGATCTTGGCCTGAGCTTCTCGGCCTCGATTCTCTCACTCAGCCAGATCCGACCTCCTCGGTTGCTCACCGTCGGCCTTCCCGAAGTCTCGGTGGAGGGTGGGCCGAGCTCACAACTCGAGTTCTCTCTCGCTCGCTCTTCGATTCCTCCCGAAGTCTCTCGGTGGGAAGATCTCCAAGCTTGTGATGCCCTTCGACGGAAGTTGTGCCCTCCTATTTATAGGCGAAGAGGTCCGGTCGACGGAGGGACTCGGCCACCGGTCTTTGGCTTGCCGACCGGACTCCCGCGGCCCAACCGGCGTCCCATCTGAGCTCCTCCAACAACGCATGCTCGGCATTGAAGGAAACCAATGATGGCGCTTGAGATCTGTCTCTTCCGGCCGACGTCGGCCTACACTCCTCGGCCATAGGCTCCTTCGCGCGCATGAGTTGCAGTGGCGAGAGGGGGAAGAAGAGGGAAGAAGGAAGAAGAAGAAAAGAGAGAGGGCCGGGTGGAGGAGAAGGAGGATGGGCCATAAGGGCCCATGCGGGGGAGAGAAAAGGAGGGGGCGGGCGCGAAGGCCTAGCCCGATGGGCTGCCAATTTTTTGTTTTTCTTGTTTTTTTTTATTATTTTGTTGTTTTATTACTTATTATTATCCGAAGGAAAAACAAAGATTAAAAGAGACTAAGGCCTAATTAAAAAACCTAATCAAAATTTAGGTGCAATAGCTGCCCCTCTTTGAAGGTGAGCTCGCAGAGGTTGTATTCATAGACAAACCTGATACCTAAATTTTGTCTATACATATGCAATAGATTATATGATATTTAGGACCTAGTGTCCTATGCAGAAAATGAGCAATATAACATTACACATACTAAGATAGATAAGAAGATACCCGTAGTTACTTATCGGGAGTGAGTGAGATAGGTGTGAACCCCGAGTTTTGGCAAGTATTAAGGCGTCATCTTACCCGGTGCATGAGGAGATTGCTTTTCCAGGATCCGAACCATTCTTCGGTTGCCTATTGGAGCAATAAATGATTTGTCTCAGACTCGAACCTTTCTTTGGTCGCCGTGACGGGAGATGCACCGACCTTTTCGTGGCATCTCATTTGCGGGTGCCTAATTTGTATCGAGGACACCGTTGGTACCCGACCTTTCTTGTGAGATGCGCCGACCTTTCTCGGGGCATCATATTTGTGGGGTGTCCGACTTCTGTCGGAGACACCAGTTGGAACTCGACCTTTCTCGGGAGGATGCACTGACCTTTCTCAGGACATCAATTTGTTGGGGTGTCTGACTTCTGTCAAAGACACTGGTTGGAACTCAACCTTTCTCGAGAGGATGCACCGACCTTCTCGGGGCATCAATTTGTGGGGTGTCCGACTTCGTCGAAGACACTAGTTGGAACTCGACCTTTCTCGGGAGGATGCGTCGACCTTCTCAGGGCATCGATTTATGGGGTGTCTGACTTCTGTCGAAGACACCAGTTGAAACCCGACCTTTCTCGGGAGGATGCGCCGACCTTTCTCAAGGCATCGATTTGTGGGGTGTCTGACTTTTGTCGAAGACACCAGTTGGAACTCGACCTTCTCTCGGAGGATGCACCAACCTTCTCAGGGCATCGATTTGTTGGTGTGTCTGACTTCTGTCAAAGACACTGGTTGGAACCCGACCTTTCTCGGGAGGATGCGCCGACCTTTCTCAGGGCATCGATTTGTTGGGGTGTCTGACTTCTATCTAAGACACTGGTTGGAACCCGACCTTTCTCGGGGGGATGCACCGACCTTTCTCAGGGCATCGATTTGTTGGTGTGTCTGACTTCTGTCAAAGACATCGGTTGGAACCCGACCTTTCTCGGGAGGATGCGCCGACCTTTCTCGGGGCATCGATTTGTTGGGGTGTCCGACTTCTATCTAAGACACCGGTTGGAACCCGACCTTTCTGGGATGCACCGACCTTTCTCGGGGCATCGATTTGTGGGGTGTCGACTTCTGTCGAAGACACTAGTTAGAACCCGACCTTTCTCGGGAGGATGCGCCGACCTTTCTCAGGGCATCGATTTGGAAGATACCTGAACATTCACAGGCATATCAATGAGTACCTGGATATTCACAAGTACTAACCTGAAGGATATTTGGGCCTTTGCCGGCATCGAAGGGGTACTTGGATGATCGCAAGTACAAACTCTTGGAGGGTGCCTGGATGTTCGCAGACGTTGAAGGAGTACCTGGTTGCTTGTAGGTGTCGAAAGAGTACTTGGATAATTACAAGTACAAACTCTTGAAAGATACCTGGCGTTCGCAGGTATCGAAGGGGTACTTTAGATATTCATGAAGGTCCCTCACCTTTTGATAATTGGGAATATCGAGGACGTACCTCACATATTCGTGAAGGTCTCCCACCTCCTGGCAATTGGGAAATATCGAGGATGGATCTCACATATTCGTGAAGGTCTCCCACCTCCTGGCAATTGGGAAATATCGAGGATGGATCTCGCATATTCGTGAAGGTCTCTCACCTACTGGTAGTTGGAATATCGAGGATGTGCCTCATATATTCGTGAAGGTCTCTCACCTCCTGGTAGTGGGAATATCGAGGATGGATCTCGCATATTCGTGAAGGTCTCTCACCTCCTGGTAGTGGGAATATCGAGGACGTACCTTGGATATTCGTGAATGTCTCTCACCTCCTAGTATGAGAAATATCGAGGACGTGCCCCGAATATTCATGAAGGTCTCTCACTTCCTGGTAATTGGGAATATCAAGGACGTACCTAGGATATTCATGAAGGTCTCTCACCTCCTGGTAATTGGGAATATCGAGGGCGTACCTGAGATATTCGTGAAAGTCTCTCACCTCCTGGTAATTGTGAATATTGAGGGCGTACCTTGGATACTCATGAAGGTCTCTCACCTCCTGGTAATTAGGAATATCGATGACGTACCTGAGATATTCATGAAGGTCTCTCACCTCCTGGTAATTGGGAATATCGAGGGCGTACCTTGGATACTCATAAAGGTCTCTCACCTCCTGGTAATTGGGAATATCGAGGACGTACCTGAGATAT
Organism: Eucalyptus grandis; assembly: GCF_016545825.1. Lineage (NCBI taxonomy): Eukaryota > Viridiplantae > Streptophyta > Magnoliopsida > Myrtales > Myrtaceae > Eucalyptus > Eucalyptus grandis. Next base: position 63,201,846 of record NC_052614.1, read on the forward strand.
TCATTAAGGTCTCTCACCTCTTGGTAATTGGGAATATCGAGGACGTACCTGAGATATTCGTGAAGGTCTCTCACCTCCTGGTATGGGGAATATCGAGGACGTGCCTCGAATATTCATGAAGGTCTCTCACCTCCTGGTAAGGGGAATATCGAGGACGTGCCTCGAATATTCATGAAGGTCTCTCACCTCCTGGTATGGGGAATATCGAGGACGTGCCTCGAATATTCATGAAGGTCTCTCACCTCCTGGTAATTGGGAATATTGAGGACGTACCTGAGATATTCGTGAAGGTCTCTCACCTCCTGGTATGGGGAATATTGAGGACGTGCCTCGAATATTCATGAAGGTCTCTCACCTCCTGGTAAGGAGAATATCGAGGACGTGCCCCGAATATTCATAAAGGCCTCTCACCTCCTGGTAATGGGAATATCGAGGACGTACCTTGGATACTTATGAAGGTCTCTCACCTCCTGGTAATTGGGAATATCGAGGGCGTGCCCTGCATATTCATGAAGGTCTCTCACCTCCTGGTAATGAGAATTTGAATGTAGCACGAGACTTACCTGGATTACCGCAGGCACTTAAAAAGGGGTGGAACACCGGATAGCCACAGTGTACAAAAAATCGGAATACTTGGATGAACACAAGTATTTAATGATATGATCTGGGACCACTCAAGCTGGTCCAAGTGCTAGAAAGCATACCTGGACGGGGGTGCCAAGCAAAGCAATGGAATGCTTGAACAGCTACTATTATTTGGGGACAACTCAAGCGAGTTGAGTGTCATGAAAAGGGAGTACCTGAATGGCGGTGGGTACTTGATGATATGGAGATACCTAGACAGCATTAGGTATTCAAAGATAAATGGATACTTGGTCAGTCACAATTATCAATACTCTGGAGACAATTCGAATAGGCCGAGTGTCAGAAAGAGGGAGTATCTGAACGGTGGCCGGTACTCAAAGACAATAGGGATACCTAGACGGCAGTAGGTATTCAACGATAAATGGATACTTGGTTAGTCACAAGTATCAATACTCTGGGGACAACTCGAATAGGTCGAGTGTCAAGAAGAGAGTACCTGGACAATGGTAGGTACTTTAAGACAAATGGGGACGGGGATATGCTTACCTGGCAATATCTCTTATCTCTGAGAGTATGTCTACTATTTGCACAATATGCACACATGATTGTATATGCTATAAATTCATAAGTTCAAATGAGATTCATGTATGATAATTTTGTCAGTTTTGTATCATCTGATTTCCACTGGGGAAGATTTTGAAAGACAACCTTCATTTAGAATGTAGATGTCTTGAGCATGCCAAATGAGAGACTTTCAGTCTAAAAGGACTTTCCGCTCACTCTCATGGAAAAGGCTATCCTGACCATTGATGCAAGATTTATAAGGACCACACTATCTCACTGTCATCATGTCAACAGGGGTCCGAGTATTCTCGCAAACAGTACGACTTTACCAATGTGAGAGGTCTTTGTTGAAATTGTGATGAAGACTTGGTTAATAGCTCATCAAATGGGACCGTCGAGGTCAAGGCTCATGAACGAAGTGCCGCACGATCATCTCCAGGTTTGCAAGTCAAGAATCCTACGAAAAGAGATAGAGTAATCTTGCTCGTACTTCTTCGAGCGATGCTTATGCACATATGAAATCCTACGTTAATTGAAGTGCCCTAGTCTGAAGAGACTTTTACAATGGGATGTAACGTAGACTTGGCTCACATGTAAGAGGGTGAGAGTTGGTGACTGTCTTAGCATTTGTCACTAGTCTTTCTTGTCAGATGGAGGTTCTATGGACCACAACAACAACTTTTCTTGGTTGTATTTTTGACTGGGGGGCATTGGCCTTGCCTTTACCAGGCACACTGCTTTTTTCATGCCCCTATTTTTTTTGTTCCAGTTCTTCATTCATGGGCATTGACCTTGCTTTTACTAGGTACACTGCTTTTTTATGCTCCTGTTTTTTCTTGTTGTCGGAGGAACTGGCCTAGGCAAGTTTAATCGAAGCACCGTTATTAGACTCTTGAGTCTTCATCTTTAACCGGCGCTCAGGCCATGGCAATAACTTCTGCTTTGTCTCGATGTGAGGGTAAAATTATAGACTCACTTGGGTTGTACAATGAATACAAGTGCGTAGAGAAAGAATTGCTCTTCGTCATTCTAGGGCACTTAAATTAACGCGAGTGTTCATATGCAATAAAGACACCTGAAGATTGATGCAAGTGCGAGCAAGAAAATTTCTATCTCTCTTCTCACCTTGTGATGCTGCTTTGTTTCTAATCTGCCCCGGTGTAGGGGTTGTTCTTGATGGGGGTATGAGAGAAGCTTCACCAATGTATGGGGCTCAATAGGGTGAGCGATGGAATGCCTCTCACTATTTTGGTTATCGTACCATTCGCGAGAGAACTCTTTACCCTGCAGCCATGGAATCTTCTGCACTCATCTCACAAGTGTATAGATGGGGGGGACTGTGTGTAGGATATGGCTTGCCTTTCATCATTCTGACGCGCCTTATTCAACATGCTCAATTAATCTTGTATTCTTCACTTAGCTGTCTATTCTAATAATCCTTAGTGAAATCAGTGACTTAGACAGGCAAAATCATCATGCAGAATTCATCTAGAAATGACATGCAACATTTTGAATATGGAGTTTGAACTCTTCAAAACAAGTGAATGGTTTAGACTAAAAAAATACCTTATTGACAACTTTAGGAGTTAACATAATGGTGTTTCCAAATATGTTAAATTTTGAACATCAAAAGGGTTATTTGCAAATGGGTGTCGATAGTTATCCCTATTGATTAGGGATATGACACATGAAGGATCAAGGGGATGGGGATCGATCGGGCATCTCTCGTTTTTGCCCCCGCACGAGAGAAGACGAAAATGGATCAATCAACAGGGCTAAAATTAAAGGTGAATTGAGGCCTGAAGGATTTTTGTCATTTGCTTTGGCAATACTTGAGATGCCATTTTGTTTGGGAGAGTTTGTCATGCCTCTCATTGATTTGTTATCTTTGTTTTTGACAACAGTGATCCCGCAACAAACAAGAGGGAATGTGTTAGTCATGAACTCTTTCAAGAGTCGAATAACTGGAAGCGATACAACTTTACCCTTCACTGGTTTGCAGATGATTGGGTGAACCTGAAGTGAGAGGGGGACACGAAGTCCTATGTCCCTTGCTTCATTAGGTCAATTATTCTCTGAATTGGCTCCTGGATGACATGTCTTTTTACACGAAGCCAAATGAATTTGATGTGGGTCATTTCCACGTACTAGCTTGGCCAATATTGATTTGCCTAACTATTGAGTTTGGTTCTTGAGTTGTGATGCTTTTTGTCAAATAGGGAAAATACGTCAAAAGCGGGTTCAGATAGTGGGAGTATTGGAAACGATACCAAATTACCCTTCCCCAGAGTTTGTATTTGTTGATTCCTAGGGATATTTGAATGTCGATGACAGCCTTTTCGTCTTGGCACTGTTTGACATTTCTTTCGATTGGCCTTCCTCACTCATGGCCATGTATGCATGATTGATGGTTGTCGATTTATCTTCAACGCCTTCCTTCGTGGAATTTTTCTTTTGTCTTTGACTATATGGCCATTGGGTAAAGTCATGTATCTCAAGCTTCTATGGAATCCGAGATGAACAATCAAAATCTCCAATTCTCTCGATGGCAATTACTTTTGGGAGAGCATGCGTCCGGAGCATGAAGTGAGGTTTCTAAGCCCTTAGTCATAATTTGAAATAAAGGACTAGAGACTGTCTCAACTGTCTAGATTTCCTCCTTGTTTACAGTGGTCAATTCAAAGGAAGAGAAGAAATTCCTTTTATGCACTTCTTGGCTTGTCGAAGCCGGAAATCGCATTGATGAAACCGTAGCATTTAGTTGCTCGGGCATGTTGAGGGAAGAAGATGCTGCTTCGGCTTGAGAAGGAGTTGGGCAGGAGCGAGATGGAGTGCACAAAGCTCCTGGGGACGGCTTGATTTCAACCGTATGCCTGTACCTATTACGTCCTATCTTTCGTTTCCTGTAAACAAAAGAGAGAGGACATCATTTCCATAATTATATTCAGAGAATAAAACTTACCTTCTTTGAAGTGGGATGATTTTTTATTTGCCCCATTGTCTTCTTGGAAGAGTGTTTTCGAATTTAGTGAGTTCACCTGATGTGCTTGCTTCAAATGCCCCTGTCACACTAAGTCAAAGGGGATGGGGATGATATTCTAAGACACAAAGTGAGTGAGTTAGAAAGACAAACGTGATTTAATCATCTTGTTTTGACAAAAGTTTTTGAAACATTTTTTTGTTTTCCAAAGTATATATCTTTGGGGGGGAAAGAAAGTATGAGGAAGCCTAGCCCTTAGTATTCTCTTTGGATGATATTTTTTTCATGGTTAGATAGCATCACCGGGCTGGTTTGGGATACTGCCTCATGCTTTCAAAACAAAATATTAGAACTGTACACTAGATTACTGGAATGGAAAATACAACAATAGCACACTAGACAGGATAAGAAGCATGAAATTATAAAAACAGACAAAACCCATGAAACTCCTATTAAAAAGAGCACTTTGATAGTGTTGGTTCTTGAAATCAAGCATCTTTGAGTTCCTCGCCTGTAGTAGACTCGAAGTATTTGTATGAGAGGACCACTTCATTAAGGCTACGGAAATGCAACCCATGCAACCAACAGCGGTGCTTGCGGGGTAAAGCTCCTATGAACAGCTTTATCATTTCTTCTTCGGCCAGCTGAGGGTAGGTTTGCATCATAAAAGCTTCCCACCTCCTTGTATATGCTCGAAAATCCTCCATTGGTCTTCTTCTAAAGTGAACCAAGTTCTCGCAAGACAGTTCAGTTCCAATCTGGTGTTGGTACTGATGCAGGAATGTGGAAGACAGCTCACTCTAATCCCTCATGAGGCTGATATCTGCTGTGATGAGCCATTGCAATGTAGATCCTGTAAGACTTTCTTGGAATGCCTGAGTTGTGAATGACATCGGGCCATAGTACTAACTCATTTCAGCATGGAGGTACTGCAAGTGGGCCATAGGGCAAGTCGTGCCGTTATACTTGCGGAAATTGGGTATCCGTATTTCTCCAGGGGTCATGATCCTATGAGCGCAAGACGGGCTTGATGTATCTTGGTTAGGCCACTGGTTTTCCCACTGCATATCTGTTGTAGTGGTGAATTTTTCTATTTCAGGGAAGTTGGATTCTACCGAGATTACCCCATTGCTTTCTTCTTGGTCAAAATTTCCGAATGAGGATGAAGTATTGAAGCTATCCTCATGGTCAAAGGACGAGCTTAGTACTTCATTAGGATCGTAGCGGATAAAGACGTATGCTTCCTCTTCTGAGGGGCCTTCATCCCCGGATGAGAGTAGGAAACAGTTATACGATGAATCGTCAGTTTCATTGTCGAAATAACGCTGGAAGTCCTTGGGATTGTATTCTAGGGCCGAGAAGTCTTCAGGGTTGTACTCTAGGAGATGGTAGCCTTCAAAGCTGTATTCTTGGGAATGCTTGAAGCTTTGGTGCAGTGGCTCGTCGGCAGATGCTGCATTGATCCGCTTAGGCTTTCTTTTCTTGGCTTCTGGTCTAAATCTTTTGAGTAAGGCCCTTCGTTTTGCCAGCTCGATTATGTTGAGGGAAGTGAGAGACATTTGAGTTTCACTGTCTAATTCACTTTCCAGGTTGATAGGGGTTGGTATTCTTTGGACCCTAGCTCTTGGAGTAAGCTTTGGGAGTCGTCTAGTCGTGCCTCGGTCTTGAACAGGCTCTGTGTCTTTGATCTCGTACAAAGGCTCATTGCCTTTCCTAGTGGGAAATTTTCCAGTACAGGATATTGTTCAGTCGCCCATTTATTATGCAAGGCTTCATTGACATGCTCTTCTCTTATCTCAGCGACTAATGGCTCCTCGTGCTCCGCGATCATCGGCTCTTCGCAGGGCAAGGTGATGTTAGAAGTGATGTCAATATTATACTCTTGGTGAAAAACATGAATTAGTTCCCTCCAGGCTTTAAGGGGACTAATCTTCCTGACAATGTACCATCGCAAGGCAAGGCCAGTCAAGCTCGTTGGTACGATTGAATCATCCTTCGGACCAGGTAGGCCTGCAAGTAGGTCTCTGGGCAGGAGGTATCAGCATATCTTTCGCATTCAGGTGCTTTGAGTTTTTCAAGGATCTCAATGCTAGCGTAATTGGACAGGTCCATGGGATTCTGCTCCTGCAGCTGGTTTAACTTTTTCATGATCCTTTCAATCTGTCTATGGTACTGGCTATTTTCTGGCAAATTTGCGGATTTCATGACGGTGTTTAAGGCAACTACATAGTTGGGTTCGACTTGAGTGGATTTCATTTGTCTCGAGAGTTGTTGAAGGACAATGGACATCTGTCCCATGCCATTTTCAATGTTAATGAGACGATTTTGTACATCACTTTGATCGGGCCCTATTGCATGAGGCCATTCGTGGGCGATTGGAGGCCAGCGATTCATAATTACCTGTCGTTGCGAAAACAATGAATGAGCATGAAAGTAAACAAATATTGACCCATGGAAATGGTCTAATTGCTTTTTTATTTATCAAAAGAGGATTTATAGGCTGCCAACTCCTAACATCTAAAACTTGAAATTGAAATGACGGGATGAAATACTAGATATTAAACAAGAGCCCCTAAATAATGGGACAAAACTTTCACACTATTAACACTAAGGGGCACATGATTGCCAATTTATATGCGACGGGGAGTCTTACGCTTGCGCATATGCTTGTTTTCCTGGACCGGCTCTGAGGTGTGCATCCAGTCCATTCCCAAATCCCTCTCCATGAGCTCTGCTTGCTCGTGCTGGCTGCTCTCGCTGATTGAGTGAGGGACTGATGGCTTCCATTTTTTCGGGATGCGATGGTTATGAATGTAGGACATGGAGGCGTGGTGGGATTTTTCTTCTCCCTCAAGCCCTTTAGGTACCACAATCCTTTTGCGATCGTTTCGCACTATTACGGATACGAAAATAATGGAAAAAATTGGATTCAATTCTCAACTGCTCCTGAAGTAGAAAGCGTTCCTTCTGTTGCTGGATAGCTTCTTTTAAAGGGCTTCGCTTCCTCATTAATTGTTTTAGTAGAAGATATAATTTCTTGGAATTGAGGTTTATTCGTTTTTACGTAAGTACGTAACTCAACGAGAAATTTCCTTACCTGTCCAATTTCTAATGAATCAAGATAACTAAGATTTCTTTTTCGATTCATCCCTGGAGTTGAATACCTCATTCAAGAATTGTTTTTGATCCAATACGTAAGAATCCATAGAAAAGGCAAATCCCTTATGATACACCAGATCCGGCTCGCTTATTGATAGAGTGAATAGATCTGCTATTTCTTGAAATCTCTCTCGCAATCCAAATAATCTATGCAGCTTTAACATCTCCTGGTCAACGTAATTTAAAAAAAAGAATAGCCTATTCCTCTGTATCTCATATGGGTTTCATAATTATTGGAATTGGCTCTATTCTTTCGTTTCGTAGCCGGAATTCTTTATGAAGAACAAATGGGCTATATCATTTCATGACGGATCAACGAATTCTTAGGCCGAGCTGGATTTGAACCAGCGTAGACATATTGCCAACGAATTTACAGTCCATCCCCATTAACCGC